>NC_092156.1:19339288-19344288 GCF_045791955.1 Oncorhynchus clarkii lewisi
GGAAAGCTCTTGGATTTACCCAGAGACTCACAGCTGTAATTGCTGCCAAAGGTGCTTCTACAAAGTAATGTTTTTAAAAGATGTGAATACTTATATAAATTAGATTTCTCTATTTTATTTTCAATAAATTGGTAAACATTTCTAAAAACATATTTTCACTGTCATTATGGAGTACTGTGTGTAGATGGGTGAGAAAAAATACATGTAACCCATTTTTATTTATTTACGCTGTAATGCAACAATGGATATGAATACTTTCTGAAAGCACTGTATATCTTGAAATCGTGTTTGTTTCATTTCCCTGTCCTACCTTTTTTTAAATTGTGTCAATCCAGAGTGGTGTCACTGTCTGAGCACGGCTCTAGCCCACTCATCGACGTCATGGGTCAAGTGGTCTTACTCTGTAGAGATACCATAGTACCACTGCTCTTCCCGGGCACTGGTAGTCGAGCATAGAATCTTTAGCTATTCTACTCCATGTCATATGCTGAAGAGACTCGCCTTTCTGTGATATTTGAATATGAACATTCTATAATTGAGCTTGAGGAGAACTTGATTTAATCCCCCTCACAGCTATCCTCCAATCAGTTTCATTATTTTCATGATCATTTTCTCCACAGAACACGTCGGGATCCAGTCGGTATCCACGTGGGTTTTCCAACCTCCAAATGTATTAGTTTTGATTTTAGGCCTCAAAATACAACATGTTTAGCTAAATGTTTAAAATTTGAATTCATAACGAAGTCAAAAACAATTTCCTGAGGCTCCACATGTTTTCATGGAAAATATTAATGTTATTTCCAACAACCAATGAGCAACTCCGCTGTAAATCCATCGCATATTGAACATAGATTGGCAATGACAAATAAAATAATAATATTCATCACATGCGCCGAATACCACTGGTGTCGACCTTAGTGAAATGCTTACTTATGAGCCCTGAACCAACAATGCATTTAAAAAAAATATGAATAAGAATTAAAGTAACAAGTAATTAAAGAGCAGCAGTAAAATTACAATAGCGAGACTATATACAGAGGGGTACCGGTTAATCGAGGTAATATGTACATGTAGGAAGAGCTATTAAAGTGACTATGCATAGATGATAACAACAGAGTAGCAGCGGTGTATTCTCAGTCAGGGATGTAATTTGTCTTTATTAATCAGGAATTTCTGCTTTCTGAACATTTCCTCCATTCATACATAATATAAATTGATCTATCCCGTAGCCAAAATCTACATTTCCAGATTTTCTATGTTCTTGTGTGATTGCTGCCAGCAAAAAACAAAGTCCAGAACAGAACAAATTGTTTGTAACTTATTGAAGGCAGGGTGTTTGATGGTTTAGGTTCAGTCTTTTCTCTCTCTGTCAGAAATGGTGGAGTCCATGAAGAACGTGGCGGGCATGGACGTGGAGCTGACGGTGGAGGAGCGGAACCTGCTGTCGGTGGCTTACAAGAACGTGATCGGAGCCAGAAGAGCGTCCTGGAGGATAATCAGCAGCCTTGAACAGAAGGAGGAGAACAAAGGAGGCGAAGACAAACTGAAGATGATCCGGGAATACAGGCAAACGGTGAGCCACGTGGACGGTGGTGGTAGAGGAGAACCCTGATAAGGGCGGCTAGATGTTGAGATGTTGGTTAGCTAAGGATGGTGTGTGGCTCCTTTCAAAGTAGAGGTTTATATCTCGGGGCCTTAAAAAAAAGTGTTTAATTTTTAGAGGTCGTTCAAGGGTTATGTTTAAAAAAAATAGACATTAAAGTTGAGTTTGTTTTTGTCCTCCTTGAGTTTGTTGCCAACAGGTGCTGTGTGTTTTGTGTGCTCTGCAGGTGGAGACTGAGCTGAAATCAATCTGTAATGACATTCTGGATGTACTGGACAAGCACCTCATTCCAGCAGCAAACACTGGAGAATCGAAGGTTTTCTACTACAAAATGTACGTCTGCGGATGGGACAGCTTTTGAAAAACTATTTAGCGCACATCAGCTAATATCTATGCCCTGACTGTTCTGGTAACATGAGAAAAGTCTCTCTGCTCTCTCGCGCTCTGTGTGAAAACATCTGCTTCTCAATGGTTCACCCTTTGCCCTGAACTGTGCACTTGTGCGCTACCCCACATGAATTTAAAAGCACACAATTGGTGTAAGCAAGGGATCTTACACCAATCCTTTTAAATCCAAATAGGGGAGTGCATACTTCAGAGTAAATGTGGAATATTGGGACGCAGGGCTAGTCTCTCTAGCAAGTCTAGTCCTGGTCAAGGAGTAGGCTTAAGTGTCCACACCAGTTTCAAGGGCTGCATGACAGTAAGACTCTTTTGTACATGGGGTTCATTCATAGAATTATGCAGTGTTTTCTGTTAAGAATATTCATATGTTAACATATGCAGACCATGGATTGATTGAATGTTTTGTGAGGTTGAAATAAGTCTCGTTCTCCCTTTTTCCTCAGGAAGGGAGACTACCACAGGTACCTGGCAGAGTTTGCCACGGGCAACGACCGAAAGGAGGCGGCAGAGAACAGCTTGGTTGCGTACAAAGCTGCAAGCGACATCGCCATGATCGAACTCCCACCGACACACCCTATCCGTCTGGGACTGGCACTCAACTTCTCCGTATTTTATTATGAAATCCTCAATTCCCCCGACCGCGCATGCAGGTGGGCCCCCTCATCTTCTCTCCCCACTCTTCTCTCGTCTTTTCACTCTCCCATCTCCCTTATCTACACGCCATTACAAGATGTTTCAAATAGAAAGCGATTGTGAGTGAAATAATGCACAAGCAGGAGGCCCGAGTATTTTATAAAAACACTTTTTTTAAAGAATTCTGGCTATGCCTTACGGAGTGTTTTTCTGCAGTACCAGGTGTTAGTCTTTTATTAACATTTTCAAAGAAACAGATTGAGTTTTGATTTGATTAGGTTTTTTAGACGACCTTATCTAGTGCTGCATCATGTCTACTAGGCTTGGGCAGTATCCACATTTTATATCGTCATAACGTCCTTCTCTCATCCTGGGATTTATTGTATTACTGGAGAGAAGGATGTTATGACGATATAAAAATGTGCCAGGTACCCGTGGGTGTTAGAATACAACAAAATGCCATTGGGCTTCTATTACCAGAATGCAAACAAAATTAGCACAAACAGCAAAACCGAACATCAATTAATTGCAAAGACTAGCAAATCCACATCAAATACAAGCATAGCAAGTAGCTACCAAATGTCATTTTTGGTGAGTGTGGACATTTACAAGCTGACTTGAACAGGAGATTGTGCAAATGAAAAACATTGATGCATCCTTTGAAGGAAGGGCAGCATGTGTACACGGAGCAGATGGGAGAACAATTAAATGCTAGTTGGAAGCACCGGGGGAAAAATGTCAGCTGTACAGAACTTAGTAGTGAATTGCATCACCTTGTGCGCCGCACACAGACACATATATGATACATATATAACGTTATGGACTCACCAGCTTCCTTTCTCCCGTCGTGCTATTTACAAAAAACACGTGACGGGCTCCTTCTGTTCTGGGGAACTAGGGTAAGCTTTATAAAGTGAACAGTGACATAAAACCGCAGTCTGCTTTATTTCCTAACGTATTGTACAAGTTGCCTGCAGGTATTAACTTAACTTAAAAGTGTCTACAAATATAAAAAAAAAATTGGAAAAAGTTCAAAGAAATAGTTTCAACAGTTTTGAAAAAACATCCCATGGCTTTTTCCAAATACCCTGATATATGGTTTATACGGTATGCCGCCCATGCCTATATTTCAGACTGGGAATGCAATTGTCTCTCCTATACAGTACATGGAAGTCACCTGATGTCCTGGCTAGTAATACAATATAATATATATTTTTTTATTTATAAAGACATGTTATTGTATGCTCCATACATGTTGACTAATGTTCAGCAAATTGTTGATGTGACTCGGACACACTGTAAAATCCAACCTTTGACACTCCCTCTCTGCCCACTCTGTTGCCCTCAGGTTGGCGAAGGCGGCATTTGACGATGCCATTGCAGAACTGGACACGCTGAGCGAGGAGAGCTACAAGGACTCCACACTCATCATGCAGTTGCTACGCGACAACCTGACACTATGGACTTCAGATATGCAGGGAGACGGTGAGCGTTCCATGCTTCTTCACCTATTATATGTAGAACAATACAGTTCAAGGACTAAACCCACTCCAGCGTCTGGTCACGTGGAGGATGGATGTTTTCCACCTATTGACAGCACACACTGCTGGGCTGGTGCTGTGTGCTCAGGGTTGGAGAGTTGACCACACCCACCCTTTATCTTCTCCCCTCAGCACAGTGGTTTTTCTCTAACCTCAGCAGCGCTCCCTCTATCTTTCTCCAGCTCTCTTTCTTTCTATTTCCATTTTTCTCTATCTTTCCGTTTCACATTTTTCTTTTTTACTGTCTTTATCCCTCTGTCTGAGATGTACTCATGTTCAAGGCTCTCTCTCATGTCTCCATCTTCCACTGTGTAGATTCTTAAGGACACCCCCCCCCCCACTCCATTCCCTCGATAGAACTGTATTTTGTAAGTCATCTTTCTCCTTTCTTGGGCATCCCTCTTGCTTTGTCAATCGGACTTGCTGCCCTTCACTAACACTTTCTCTCTCTGCATCTTCAAGCGCCGGGTTAATTAATTCACACTAGTAAAATGTTGTGGAACGCGAAACAGTTGAGTGCTGTGTGTTTTAGTGTCACTGTCTTACTCACTGCAACGCAATTTTTACCAACACTGTCTGTCTGGGTTTGGGCTAGAGTTTAGGTATTCCACTTATTATTATGGCTGAACATGACATACTCAGTAATCACACCGAATCCTTGGGACCCTGTTTGTCACTCGTAAATCTGCAAACATGCAGTTGATGCACATCAACACTGTGCTGTCGTCCACACCAACTGCATGTAGCATCTCGTAGGCACTAATTAGGCACCTTATTATAGTTTCTATTTTTGATCTTCGTAAATTCTGAACCTTTGT